>NC_056750.1:289761328-289788828 GCF_019279795.1 Protopterus annectens | reverse complement strand
TGTCTGTGCACATCCAGTTGATGTAATTTGTATTCTGCCTTGTTGCTGTGATTAGGAAAAAACACTGGAAGCTCAATAGATTGCTTTATGTTAGTTGAAGAAAAGACTTTAGGTAAGAAGGATGGATTAGTTTGCAAGGATACCCTATCCTTATGAAATATCAAATATGGTGGTTTGATAGACAGATGCTTGCAACTCTGATACTCTTCTAGCAGATGTAATAGCCACCAGAAAAATGGTCTTCCAGGAAAGGAACTTGAGGTCTGACGAGGAGGGTTCAAAAGGTGGTAACGTCAGGTGAGAGAGAGAACAAAATTTAAATCCCAAGGAGAAAGGGGTTCCTTAAAGGGAGGCCTTAATAAGGAGACACCTTTCAAGAAGGCTCTACACAACCTGTGTGACATTAAGTGCGAGGTAGGATCACCAATGTGGAAATTTGAGATTGCAACGAGTTGTACTCTGATGGTTGCTGCAGCTGAACCATGTTGGAAGAGTTCCATCAAAAATTCTAAAATAGAATGGATGGGCGCAGAAAAGGGATCAATGTTCCTGTTTTGAGCCCACAGGGAAAACCTTTTCCATTTGCTAGAATACAATTTTCTGGTGGAAGCTTTATGAGAGGACATTAAGATATGTTTAACTGTTGAAGTAAAATTCTGAAGCTTGACTAAATTGGGAAGTGGAGCAGCTAAGCTGTCAATTTTAGGGTGTGGAGAAAAGGATGAAGCGCACCTGACATATGTGTCAGCAGATCTGAAACTGGGTCCAGAGTCCAAGGCTTCTCCTGAAGATGAGGCCAAAGGAAGGGGAATCAAACTTGACAAGACCAGTAAGGAGCAATGAGAATCATCCTGCTTCCCAAGGACTGTGCTTTCTGAATGACTCTGGGTATGGGAGGAAATGGAGGAAAGGCATACAGAAGTCCCGAGGGCCAATCGTGAGCAAGTGTGTCTCTCTGTGTCTCCCCCAGAGGGGGGATTAGGGTAAAGTAGTTGCTGCACTTGGCATTCATGGGAATGGCAAAATGATCGCAGCAAGGCAGATCCCATGTTCAGAAAATCCTTTCCGCTATGTTCTGATTGAGATACCACTCATGAGGCATTAAAATTGCCCTGCTCAGCTTGTTTGCAATCATGTTGGACTTCCCCAGAATGTGCATTGCTATTAGAAAGTGCTGGGAAGAAATTGCCCATTGCCAAACTGTTAGGGCCTCATGACAAAGAGGGTAAGATCTGGTTCCCCTCTGCTTGTTTATGTACCAGACCACAGACATATTGCCTGACTGTATCACAATTGTCCCTGGAGGGAGAGAGTTGTGAAGTGCTTGCAACTTGGAGCATTGGTTCCTCAAAAGTTGGCTTTAAGAGCCCCTTAAGGATCAATTTGTTTCTTCTTTCTTGTAAAACCCTGGCACTGAAGAAATGACAATGTCCAATCCTCTTGCAAACGAATAGCTCCAAAGCAATACACACATATGACATGACCATCTGTGATAGACATTTTTTGTGAACACTTATGACACCCCTCTCTTTTGGGTCTTTGGACATGATTATGATAAGACCACAATATAACAACAAGAAATTTAACTTACTAAACTACTAATCTGTAGCTAACTACAGGAAACACTGAGGAGACAGATAACAAGGGAAGAAAATAGGGCCTCTAACTAAAACGGCCCTATTTCCCAGAAAAATCAACACAACTACAAGCCCTCTAACTAAAACAGGTGAAGAGCTCTCTAACTTAAATGAGCTACTCTTTATCTATGACAAGACACAACAACAACCACTGCAAGGGATACAGTAAGGCCTACGAAACAATGGCCAAAAGCAGCACTAAAGGGAATAAAAGCTATAACAATTTAGATATTACTAGTTCGAAAGCTAACTATGTAACTACAATGCAAGAAAAACACATCTAATATAATATAGAAAAAGATTAAAAGTAACACGAAGAAAAAGTTTTCACAACTTAGCCACGACAAAGAAGAGCGCATCCAACCTCGTAAAGCGGCAAACGAGATCAGGGGAGTTACACCACTGCATTATGGGATACCTACATACCACGAGCCAAGTTTGAATCTTTCAGCTGTGTATTCGGCCGAGTAGGAGCCGAGAATCAGCTCCGAACCCATCATTGTAAGAATGAAGGTGAGATAGAACAACATAACATCCCATCTATTCTAATGTAACTTTGAGAGAACACCAAAGTTTATATGTGCGGTTGCAGGACCACAGGATGTGCCAGAGATCTGCTTGGGGAAATGAGTAGCATGACCATGATGGGGACATATTAAAATTGAATTTATTTAAAATACAAGGGGTAAAATAAATGTTGTTATTAATCGTCAATTGTGTGTAAATTAGCTTTTTAAATGGGGAAAACTTAACGGTGGATTCTATTGCTCTGAGCTTTTGGTCTTCACTGAAGTCACTGTTATACTGACTCCAGTAATTGGAAAAAAGTAATCCATTCTGATAGAAAAAAAGAGAATGGCAGGTACTCCACAACAATCGAAGCAAACCTCTAAATGTATAACAGATCAAACTCTTTATTTCACAAAGTAAGCACTTCCGCATCTCCAAGAATGCTTCTTCAGACTTAAAAATAATAAAACACTCCAATTCCATTTAAATGTTGCATCACTTCCAAAGGGAACCAATAAAATACCAGTTAAAATACACTTGTTAAAACACTTAAAGTAACAGTTCTCTTGTATAACATCTATAATATTCCTCTAGATACATAGTAGCATATGTTAAAATTCTCTATATAAAGAGCATATAATGAACTTCTCCATCTAAAAAACTACTAATGATATTAAATAATGCATAGAAGCCTTGCTTAAAACATATACACTATGACTTATATATTCTCATTTTTCAAAATTTCAAGACACAACATTTGGAAAACGAAACAACGTTAAAACATATATAATATATGGTGAAATATACAATGTATATACACATATTCGTGACTCTCAAAATTAATGCTTTAAGGCTCGATCCAGTAGGAATGGTTTCAATGAAATTCTGTCATTCAGACCATGTCCTCTGTCCGCTTGCAACCTAACTATCCATTTCCCTCTTTCTTTCTCTGTATAATTACTTATATTGCCTAACATATTATCCAGAATTATACAACACATAGCTTTAAGCTCCTAGTTTTAGAGTCTATATATCCTACAGAGAGGTTAGGCAATATAATATAAGCTGCACCCATGACAAGGAAAAGTTCCATGCTCCCTACTTTGAAATCTTTACAACAATCTTCTTTTCAAATTTTTACAATTCCTATAAGCAAAACTTGGCTTATTATTTATCAAAGGTTTCAACTCAGGCATGGTGGTTAAAATACTCCAATTCTTCTGTATTACTTTCTTGACTTCATTAATTCTTCTGTTAAACATGGTCACATATCTCATTTTGCCCTTATCCAATGGCCAGTGTCTGTCAGTATCTAAACTACAACCCTCAGGCTTGCTAAAAAGGTTTTGGCTCTTCCACTGCTAACATTCAATACTTCATTCATTATTTCAACTACTACTGTTTCATTATATCCTCTCTCATGGAATTTCAAAGCCATCTCCTTCATCTGTTCCTCACATTGAGTTACATCAGTATTTAATCTACTGACCCTAGTAAATTGGCTTTAACAATTACCTTAAAAATATGTGGGGTGTGCATGCTATTTCTATGTGTATACTTATTTGCATGCACTGGCTTCCTATATATATTTATATAAATAATTCCCTCATCCTTGATTAGCTTCACATCCAAAAAAGTAATTTGATTAGTGGAACAACCCATTTTAGACTTCAAAAAATGTGTGGTACCACTACATATCTTTTCAAAGTTTCCTCATTCCCTTTCCAAATTAGAAAACAATCATCAACAAAACATTTATGCCATAGAACATTAGCATTCATGGGATTTTTATCACTATAAATAAACTCACTCTCCCATTGGTTTAACACTAAATTTGCATACGCGTTGGCCATAGGGGCACTCATGGCAACACCAGAAATCTGAAAAAATGGTTGTCTCTCAAAAATAAATACATTATTTCTAGTTAAAACTGTTTCAATCAACTGACAGACATTTTCAATATCTCTTCCTCTCATATCAGTATTAATGCAGAAGAAGTTGCGAATAACTTTTAATCCACAGTCACTGGGAATTACCTGAAGAGGAAATTAATATCCAATGTGACCAATAAATAATCATTAATCATATTCTCATCATACCAGTCATGCAGTATGAAAAATAATCACCTGTATCCTTAATATAACTATGACAATATTTGGGATATTTGCTTAAAACAGTTTGGAGATATATTGATAATGGCTCTGTGCCCCATCCCCTCCGAGAGATAATAGGTCTCATGGGGGAATGGGTCACAGATTTGTGTATTTTTGGTAATCCATTGATTAATGGAATTGCTGGGCATGGTGCAGTAAAAAAATTAAAAAGATCTACAGATATGTCATTTTGCAATTGCATCTCAAATTATCACATTAACATCTGAAATACATTTTTTCACACATTTCTCTAAATTTACATGCTAAGCACTTAGGGTCATCCCTTGACTCAGCCTGTACAACAATATGATGGTCCCCCCCTCCTGTATAGATAGCAGGTGCATACACAAATGAAGGCTCCCTTTCAATGGCTTCTGACCCAGCTAAATTAATCTGAATAAATGCATTTGTATGGTCATCTTTATCAGAAAATGCAGCCACTATGAAAATGTTGTAGTCTTGCTCAAACAGTCTCCAGTTCTCAGCAATATTACTGTCAAACACAAGTGCAATGAGTTTTCAAAATCAATCTGCCATGCCCACAAAGTATACACAAACACAATGTAATGATGGCCCTTGTAATCATGTACGAACAAACTGTTGTGTGAGCTTGTAATAACATTCAAATGCACAATAAACTCTTCAAAATACCTTACTTTGCGAAATATGCTCTGAAATGGCTGTATTCTGCGAAATATGCCCTGTAATGGCAGTACTTTTGCAAAATAGTTTTACTGTAACACTGCACAAACATGCAAACACTTTATACACTTCTGATAACTTGAATATCTTTGCTTAATACAAAAAAATACATGCTTTGTGAAAATGCAGTTGTTTCCCCTTATTTTATTCATTTTTGCAATTTGGACTTTATTTCAAACATTTTCCATAGTAATTTGAATATTTTTATCAATATCGTACATATTGGTTTATACGAATATCATTTAGAATGTTCTGTATTCCCCATTTCATATTATGCAAAAAGAAATACTGCTGAGCAAGTTTTAATACTTGAAAATCGTTTCTGACAGTTTTGCAAAGTTTGTACATTTTAGGGAAAATCTGCTTGTCTATATTCCTCCAGCTCTAAGCAAGTGCCTTACGTCATTTAGCCATGCTGCCTGTAACGTCATGCCTTTTGAATATGCCGGTTCTGACTCCATGCCCTTTAGACATGCCACTTCTGCCACCATGTCACTCGTTCATCTCTAACACATATGACAAGAAGGCTGGGGTTTTTGTTTAGATGCTTTAATACATAGAAACACATCAGGATGGATATCAGCATCATTAAATACGAACTAACTAGTTAACAGACAGATTTTACATACATAATGCTTGCATCTCAACAGCCAACTACAAAATGGCAGTCAGGCTCGCACATGCTCAGTATTTATACACTTGGATAGTTTCTTAAAGGTATATACACACATACTGATCAGGCGCGGTGGTGCAGCGGTAGCGTTGTTGCCTCAGAGCAAGAGGTTCTCCTGATCAATTCTCGGCTGGAGCGCCTTCTGTGTGGAGTCTGCATATCCTCCCCGTGGTCGAGTGGTATTCGAAAGACATGCGTAGAATGGGCGTGCCTTTGTTGAAGGTTGGGCGTCGAGCTGGCACCTCGGCCCCGTAAAAATCTACTGCCAATCATTAGTGGACCGGAGTTCCACTGAGGTGACCCCTAACCGGGAAAAGCTGAAAGAAGAAGAAGAACAACAACAACTGATCTATACACACAAACACAAATCCATTAATTTTACATTAAGTAGGGTTCCCCTGCACCCTTGTAGCAGAACAGTGCAGATACAGCCCTGTCTGAGCTGGAATTGCTGGAGGAAGTATCATTGTGTGATTTCTTATTGGCAGACTATTCTAGAACTGTTTAATTTTGTCTGTATGTAAGCCTCACATTTGCTTGTAGCTGCACATCGCACAGTGGAGGTTAGTGGTGCCCTGCACAGTAGCAAACTCCTAGAAACTATTTTTTCCCCTAGATGTTTGTCATTTGAACCCTCCCAAACTTCCCTGTTCTACTGCAGGCAAATCAGCTGTGCACTGCTGCACTGCGGGCAACTCAGCTGAGCACTGAGTAGCATCATCACACTCCTTCGCCCCCAGTACTCAACAGAATAAGCCCCCTTGTTTAGTTAGACAAATTAGTCCTAGATCAAAAACTAATCCAACTTGCCCACTCCCCAACTAGTACTTACAGTCCAACCTGCTACAATGGACATCCAGTTTCCCAACATTTCACCAGCTAGCCTGATTGACATGGGCATCCTACAACAATGTAGTAATTGCCTGATGTATACTGACAACCCCTTGCTATTAAAGCAAACAAATACAGTATGTGAGAGATCAAAGTATGCTATGAAGCTGGAATCAATTTTCTCATGTAACAATAAAGAATACATCAAGCAGGTTGGCAGCACACACACACACACACACACACACACACACACACACACACACACACACACACACACACACACACCTCCTCTCACACAAGACCCACCAATGTGGAGGTACTTACTAAGAGCCTACCAAAAGATCAGAGACCTCCCAAGCACAACATACCGGAACATGAACAGACCCCACATCACATAGCAACACACATACAAGTGTCTCAACAAATAAGCCCTTGAGGCAAACCACCTCAAAACCTAATGCCCTGGCTACAGGCGATTCCATAGTGAGACACACAGATAAGTCCCTCTCACTAGGCTGGACAAGGAAAAAGTCATGGTTAGCTGCCTGTCAGGTGCCAGGATCTGTCAAATCACACACACAATCAAGTCACTCAACAACATATACCATTATGACTCTGTCATAGTACATGTTGGAGTGAATGACTTGAGATGTACCTCTCTGGAATATATAAAATGAGACATGATTGAACTCTCAGATCATGTGTCCAGGCAGGTATATCCCTAGCACAAGGAGCATTTTATCTTCACCCAGGATGATGCCACAATACAAACAAAAAATGACTAACTGCAACAATTGGCTTAGCTTCTGGTGTCTATCCAAGGTGATCCAATATCTGTCAGCATGGAAAGACATGGTTGACAGACCATGCTGCTTTGCCAGAGATGGTCTTCACCTGTCTTCTCTAGAGTTTTGGATACTAGCAAAGACACTTGTTTCCCCCCACAGTACCATTTTTAGGCAATGTCAGAACAAAAAAATTCCTGATGAAAAGAAATCCACTCGATACAAACTCAAGATTATGCTGCTTAATGCTAGGAGACTCAATAGAAAACTGCACTCCCTGGATGCACTCCTCACCTTGGAAGATGCTGACATCTGTGCAGTCAGTGAGACTTGATTCAAGGCCACAGAGAGCACCCAGGCTGTACAAGACTGCAATGCCCTCCACACATTCAGACCGCAAACTGAGCATAAAAAAAACAAAGGTGGAGGTGTATCCATCTTCATTACATCCAAATACACCTTGAGAGTGGTTAAACAGTGGTTTCATTGTTGGAGTTGTTGATATTAGAAATAAGTAGGCTCTTGGGTCTTTTAGTTAATTTGTGGCATGTACCAAAAAGAACATTGTTTTGGTTTTTCAGGGGTTCAGGAATACTTTGTGGTGGATTAGTCATTGTTGGAGTAGGTGAAAATATGATTGTAGCCAGGTTTGGATAATAGAATGAGGGTGGATGAATTGGTATATGACCATGTGGTCAACACAGAGAATGAGGGGCAGTTTCTTGATGAAGATGAGAAAAAGATTTGGGATATACATTTGAGAAGCTGTGCAGTGCCATACAGGGTTGGTGCCTATTTTTACTTTGAACTGTCTGTTGTTTAACAATTTTTTGAATCAGGGAAGTGAGTCTGTGCAAATTCAGACTATAGTAAGGGAGTTTAGAGTACTGGGTGATCTAATAGATCAAAGGTTTTAGTCAGGTAAATGAACAGGGCATCTGTGAGGTTCCCTTTATCAGTGTTTAACAGGATATCATCAGTGAGGGTCCAGAGTGCAGTTATGGTACTTCTGCCAGACTAAAATCCATGCTGTTTGTTCGAGTGGAGGTGGTACTGTTATATGTACTGGGAAAGTTGATTACATACAATAATATAATGCAAGATTTCTGTAGTTCAATAATACAATATAATATAATATATTATAATATAATATGATATAATACAATACAGGCTTTCAGAATGGGGAAAATTCAAAATACTCTGCATATTTACGACCGTAACTTTAAGATCTGGATTAAAATATTCTTTTTCTTACCTTCTGGTCCACTAAAACACTGCTAAATGCATTTTTTCCTCTACCTCATTTTTCCCTGCACAGACAGGCATCATCAAGCAAGACGTAAATACCTGCATGCTTCATCATTAATACTTCCTAATGACAGAATTAAAAGATAGGATATATATTTAATACATTTAAATTTGTAAAGTAGACAGGGAAAAACTTTACCGGCCTACCCATCTTGCCCCTCTTCCCTGGAACTCCTGGTATTCCCTGCAAAGACAGAAGAAAATAACAATGTAACAACATTATGTGCTATAATACAAATACATACTTTACATATACATGCAAATATTCTATGTCATTTTGTAATCAGCCAAGTGTATAATTATCTTCCTAAAAATCTAGTTTGATATCCCATGCTTTACACAAAAAGAATGTATTTATGTTAGAAATATACGGGGGTAGTTTATATAATTCTGTAAACAGTCCACTGTATAGTTATTTTTCTGAACGCCACTTAAAAATGTGGTTGTGATTAGCAAACGGTTTCAGGCAGAAAAATATTGTTCAAGTAGTCGCACAATGCTTGGTATCATTACCAGTCGCAAAGTTAGAAAACCCCAGTGAAGGTCAAATCAAAGACTTCATTTACTGGGTAATAATTACTTTTGGTTTTGAGAAGTTGGAATTACCCAGTATGTAAAAGTTGCAACAGCTCTGTAACATACCAGAAAACTTAGGTAATACACTTACGGCTATATTCTTAATCTGACCTTGCTGGTGGTACGGGACAAAATATGCGCTTACCCTAACAGAAGATCTTAAAGAGAGAGAGTGTAACAACATAGAGGATTTTGATCGGGTCACCAATCATAGCCTGTTTATCATGCGTTTGAGATATGGATACCAAGTAGTTCACCTCAAGAGTTAAGGGGATACAACTGTAATTCTTTACAGTACATGGAACTTTATCTAATGTATCTAGTTAGAGAAAAAAAAAACAACGCCAAGTGTCTTGATGGCTTTCAAAGCCATAAAACATATAGGGGATGCAGTTAGAAAGGCAATGTAATGCTGTCTGTTCTGTGTACATTCACCTTTCATGCTTCTCAACAGTCCAGGTTTTCACAAAATGTCCAGATTTTTGCCTCATTTGTTTGGTCTATTCCTCATAAACTCTGTGGTTAACAAATAGAGAGGATTATAGTCACTTAACAGTGCCATACATTTCAATGTTAGTAACTTTTTGGGAAAAAAATCCAGTGAACACATTCTGTTATTCTAGCTATTTTCTTAGTTTGTAAGAGGAAGGGAGATATTATCCCTTTGGACAGTAGCACTGCTGCTGTCATTTACTGGTCAGTACTAGTGGATTTAATTGCCTAGCACTAGACCCGACCTTAACACTTGTTAAGACTCAGTCTCGCTGCACTTTAACACTTAACTGATTTGTTTTTTCAGAATTTCGGAGCTTAATCACTGCACTTCATACATTACAATATTATAACAAACAGGATTCTATACACCTCTAATTCTTTGGGCATCCTGATTTTCAAGCAATCAAAGATCACCCTGCATGAAGGTAATGTCTGTCTAATGCTGCAACTCGTCTGGAACCCATTGGCACACAATCATAAAAAATAAGAAGTTATGTACAATTCTGCTAGCACGGAATCAGCAGTTACTCAAAAATAGCCCACAAGAGCTAAACAAAGGTCTAGATAAGTGTGGTAAGAAATGTATTACATATGTATGTATGTATCTTCGTATGTAAAAATGCATGTATGCATCTATTTTTGTTGACTGGCACAGTCCGACTGGGTGATATGTCCATTTTCAGTGGAGACCCAAAGAGAAAAGCTTCACAAGTAAAACAATTGTACATAGATGAAAGATTTAAAAACATTCTAAAATATATCATCTATATACAATAAGAGAGGATATTATTATTATATTACCTGCAGGCACTTCAGTATGCTGTCAGTTTGCTTAGGAGTAAGCAGAAAAAATAGTAGTAGCATAACAAGATTAATAGTCTACTGGATAAAAAAAAAAAAAGAATACAAAGTAACAGGTGATATACAGAAAGTCCATTGGCCAGTGGGTTACTCTTTGCATATCGCAGTTGCACACCACCTTAGGAAGAAATGATGGGTTAGCTCTTAATGACACCCTGTCTTTATGAAAAATGATATACGGAGGTTTCTCATATAGTGCCTGGATCTCAGAGACTCTACTGGCGGAAGTGATGACTACTAGAAAAAGAGTTTTCCAGGAAAGGAATTTGAGGTGGAAAGTAGCCACTGGTTCAAAGGGAGGTAGTACTAAAGATTGCAAAACTAGGGTTAGATCCCACAGAGGTAAGGGATCTCTGAATGCAGGTTTTAGGTATAAGGCACCTTTTAGAAAGATCTTGCATAGGTGATGGAAAATTAAACAATGGCCGTTGAATCCATTGTGAAAATTAGAAATGGCTGCTAACTGAACTCTAATGGTGGAAGCATAAGCTCCTTGGTCAAAAAGGGCAGCTAAAATTTCCAAAATGTTTTCAACAGGTGCCGAGTAGGGGATCTAAATTGTTTTCAGAGGTCCAAATTGAAACTCTCTTCCATTTAATGAAATACAGTCTCCTGGTGGAAGGTCTATGGGAAGCCAGAAGAATAATTTTTTGTATGGGGAAGTAATATTATTCTGCCTGGTGACTTAATGGAATTGGAGGAACCAAGCTGTGAGCTTGAGAGTCCATTGATCGGGATGCACCAATCCCTGGAGGTGAGATAGCAGGTCTGGAACTGGCTCCAGAATCCATGGATTGTGAATCAACCACAGAAAGGGGAACTAAACTTCCCTGGGCCAGAAAGCAGCAATGAGGATCACTTTGGTTCACAACATTTGAGCTTTCTTTAGGAAGAGTGGTATACGAGGAAAGGAGGGAAAGGCATAAAGAACACCTGATGGCCAATGAAGACAGACATTGCATCTTGGGGACTCCCCAAGGGGGAATTAGGGCAAAGTAGCTGTTGCACTTGTTGTTCATTGGGGAGGCAAAGAGATCGCATTAAGGCTGGCCCTAGTGGCAAAATATTTCCTTTGCCACTTTGGGATTGAGAGACCACTCATGTAGCAATAGAATGTGTCTGCTCAGCTTGTCTGCTGTCATGTTGGAACTCCCTGGGATATGTGTTGCCACAAGAAAATGGTTGGATGATATTGCCCATTGCCACACTCTGACAGCTTCCCGGCAAAGGGGGTAGGATTTGGTTCCACCCTGTTTCTTGATGTACCATACCACTGACATGTTGTCTGACTGGATTGCAACTGTTCCCAGAGGAAAAGCAGACAGAGGCTTGCAACACTAGGAGCATTGCTCTCATTTCCAGAACACTGACATGCAAGTTGGAATATTGTGGAGACCAGGTGCCTTGGACTGTTCTCCCCCAGATAATGACCCCCACCCCATCTGGGAGGTGTCGGTGGTCACTATGGCCTTGGATTGAGGGGGAACAAAGGGACGGCCCACTAGGATTTCTTCTGACTGCACCCACCAGGATAGATCCTTTTTGCAATGGCCTGTTACTAAGATCGGGTGAGTCATAGGATGAGACAGAATGGACCACTGAGAAGCCAGAAGCCAGTAAAGTATCCTCATGTGAAATCTTGCCAAGGGAACTAAAGTGATGGCTGCCACCATAGATCCTACGACTTGAAGGACAAGAAGAGCAGGCACTTTGTTTTTTACTAAAATGAGCTGAACTTGAGACCTTATCTTTTGGACACTGTGAAAGGGTAGAGAAGATATACAGGAAACTGTGTTGAGGCTGGCTCCTATGAATTCTAGGTCCTGAGTGGGAGACAGCTGAGAGTTTTCTTTGTTGACTGTTATGCCCAGAGCACTGAACAGGTGCATGATGAAGTCTGTGGCTTGAAGCAGTAGATGCCTGGTAAGGGCAGTGAGGAGCCAGCCATCTAGATAAGGAAACACCCGGAATCCGTGTAGTCTCACGTGAGCCATGACTGCTGCATGTATTTGGTGAACACTCTGGGGGCTGTGGTAAGGCCAAAGGCAGCTCTCTGAACTGATAATGAGTGGCCCCTAGCCAAATGTGGAGATACCTTCTTGAGTGTTTGTCCATCTTTATGTGGTAATACATGGCTTGAAGGTCTACAGAGCACATCCAATCATTTTCCCCTAGAAAGGGGAGAACAGACTGAACCATGGCCATCTGGAATTTTGCCTGCTGAACAAACTTGTTCAGAAGGCTGAGGTCCAATATCAGCCTCCAGTCCACAGTCTTCTTTGGCATTATAAAGAACCTGGAGTAAAACCAAGATCCTATCTGGTCTGGTGGGACTTCTTGGATGATTCTTTTTTCTAGCAGCTTTTGGACCTCTATGGCTGCTTGATCCCTCTGATTGGGTGGAAGATCGGGGATTTTTCTCAGTGATCTCAGGAAAAGGGTGAAAGGGATATAATAGCCTCTGGTAATGATTCTCTGCACCCAAGTATCAGAGGTAATTTGTCACCAGGCTGTCGAGTGCAGTGAGAGTCTTCCCCGACTGTTTCCAGAGGTAAGAAATCGGGCCTCCTTTCAGGAGTGCTGGTAGGGTTTTCCAGGGAAGGGAGTCTCTGGAACTCTGGTTTCATGGGGCACCTTTGCCGCACAGCTGCCATCTTCCATATGAGCTCCCCCCTCTGCCTCGAGGGGAGCCACCACCACGCATGTCCTGGAAAGGCCCCTGGGACTTCTTGAACCACATCTTTTCACTCCTCTGATTCCTGCAATAGGATCGCTGAGGAGTAGAAAAATGAATGCCCACTGCATACAGGGTCTTTCCATCCTTTTCACACCTGGCTAGTGTGTCATTCACCTGGGGGTTGAACAAAGATGATCTGTCGAAAGGAGCATTGATGAAGGAAGACTTGAAGGGATTTGTGAATTCACACAAGAGCATCCAGGTTGACGCCTTATGGCAATGATGGAACCCGTTGCTCTGGTCGTGCCTTCAGCTGCATGTGCAATAAGCCACATGGGTGAGTTCAATATAGACTCCAGGGTGGCTAGCTGAGAAGCAACCTTATCCTGCAACTTGTTAGACACAACTCCAGCGAAAGTATCTGATAACTCCTTAATCAGATCTCTCTGGAGTCTAGTAAAATGCGTCATAAAGGTCAAGGACCTGAGTGCGAAGGTCGATGAAGCTTAGACCCGCTTTCCAAATCTGTCCATCATCTTAGACTCCTGGTTTGGAGGATGTATAGTAGGACTCTCACTGGCAAGTTCCTTCTTGGTGGCAGCCACCACCACCATGGCATCTACTGCTAAACCCTTGGCCCAGTATTGGTGGTCCTCTAGCAGGGATAAAATTTTGTCTGGTCTCCGGGGAATAGGCTTTGTAGAGTCAGGGGCCTTCCAAGCCTGCTGCATGATCAGATTAATAAGATCATCAGCAGATGGGGTCACCTGGGAAGTAGATGGTCGAGCACTGAATGCTTACAAGTACACGGATTCCTCTGAGGTTGGGTCTTGGGGCTTCCAGCTACCCATCTGTTTGAGGATCTCCAGGATGTCTCCAAAGGAGACATCTTCAGGGGATGACCAAGGTGAACAATCCCCTTCATTGAAATCCATGTCCTCGGTGACAGATTATTCCTGGGAATCTAGGTGCTTCCTCTTGCATGTCTTCTTATGCGGGGGGGGGGGGTTCCTCAGCAGGAATCTCTGAGGAAGACTCTAAAGAAGAGGGGCCCTGTACATGGGTAACTTGAAGCATTGGTGCTCGCTGTCCTGTCGTGGAAATTTGTGTCAGCTCTAGACCAGAAGATATGGTAATGTGACACTCCAATGCAGGGGGAACCAGCTGAGAGCCTGCAGAGGCTAAAGCTCTCTCTATAACCTAGAAGGCAGGACCGCCCCCCAAAGAGGAGTGGGTGCCTGGAATAAAGAAAGACCACCTCAAAAGCGAGGTCATACCCTGCTCTGAGAGTCTGCCCTCCGAAGCAGGAGCTGCGGAAGGACTCACAACTGGCAAAGTCCGAGAGCCAAGGTCGGCTCTGAATAAAAAATAGTAGCTAATCTGAGACCCTCAGAACTGGCAGTGGAGTCTCGGCCCTGAGAATCTGTCAGCTCTGAGGAGGGAACCAAAGAAGTCAGAGCAACATCCAGTGCTGAGGTAGGGATGCCTAATGGCACCGGAACAGCTGGTACCGCGGGAATCGAGGTGCTGGGCTACAAAACTCTGGTGGAAGTCAGAGGAGGAGAGAGTGCAGGAGTCCTTGGAGAAGATACCCCAACTCCAGAAGGAACAGGGGCCTGAGAAGGGGCAGGAATACCTCTGGCCACCAACAGCTGATCCACCAATCTCATGACGTCTACCTCGGAGAGACTCCTGGAGGACTGAATGGATAATCCTGAAGGAGACTCTGGTCGGTCCAGAAAGGGACTGGGCAGCTGGCACACAATGAGGTCTAAGAAAGGTGAATACCTCATCCTGGGAAGAGTCGGATCTGGTTTTGACAGGGAGGGGGTGGGTAAACCCTGCTGAGGTGCCATTGGAGAAGTCAGCACCGAGCCGGAAACCAAAGATGTTAGTGCTGTTGCTGGTGTTGAAGGCACTGTAGTAGCAGTAGTCAGTGCAGAGGATTCTTGAATTTGGAGCTTCGGTACCTTTGCTTTTGGTTCTGAGGAGGTAGTCGGAACTGGAGCCTTATGTTTTTGGGTCACCGGTGCCGAGGGAGAGACAGATACCGAGTGGCTCTTCTTTTTGGAAGGGTCTGAGTCTGAAGGGGAATCAGACTTGGACAAATCTTCACTAAAATAAGTTTTCAACGTGCCCTTTAAAATGAGTTTATTCTGATGCTCAACCAAGGCCCGGTGACTAAAGTCCTGGCAAATGTCACAATTTAGGTTGAGATGTGGAGCTCCTAGACAATAAACACATGAAAGATGCCCATCAGAATTGGACATCTTTCTTCCACAGTCTTGGCACTATTTAAATCTAGAAGTGTCTTTATGTTTTTCTGCCTTTTTAATAATTTGCAGTTAAATGTAACAATCACTAAACACACACCAAGGATAGACGGAAGTTCTACCAATGATGGTAGTGAAGAATACCAAAAAGGGTATAAGGAAAAGAAAGAAAAGTGGTACCAATGATGGTACTAAGAATTACCACAAGAGTTAAGAAAAGAGGGAGAGGGAGTTACCAACAATGTTAAAGGAGATTACCTATATATATATATATATATATATATATATATATATATATATATGTAAGGAATTATCTTAAAAATATAAATTTTTAAGGATTTACCTGAGAGCAAAGGCTGACGCATCTTGCTGACAGAGCGGCAAGTATGATCTGAGGTAATGAAGAGAGGGGAATTATGGGCAGAGTCTTAGCTCAAGAGTTTTTGGAGGGTGCGAGGGGTATAATGGCCAAGCCAGTTCAGAGGATTGGAACCGAGTCCCATTTGTCAAGAATGAATGAAGACTGACAACATCAGATAAAGAAGTTATGTACTAACCATAACATTCCATCTGTGTTGTCGATCTTTGTTCACATTGGAGTTCCCCAGAATATGCATTGCTATTAGAAAGTGGTGGGAAGATATCACCCATTGCCCTACTCTAAGGGCTTCTCGACACAGAGGATAAGATTTGGTTCTGCCTGCTTGCTGATGTACCAGACTGCTGACATGTTTTCTATCTGGACTGCAGTTGTCCCAGGAGGAAGATAGTCCTGGAATGCCTGCACCTCTCTCATCTCCACACTGATATGCAGGTTGGCCTCTACAGGAGACCATGTGCCTTGGACTGTTTATTCCAAGAAGTGCCCCCCCCCCCCCCCCCAGCCAATCTAGAAAGCATCCATGATCACTGTGGCCTTGGGTTGAGGGAGGATGAAAGGACAACTTTATAACAGCTGTTCTGACTACATCCACCAGGAAAGGTATTCTTTGCATACCTAGGTTATTCTTATCTTCACAGACATAGGCTGAGAAAACACTGACCATTATGTTGCTAGTATCCATTGAAGAATTCTCATGTGGACGTTTGCTAAAGGAACTAAAATTATTGCCACTGACAGAGATCCCAGGGATTGCAGAATCAGTCAGTCTGAAATTCTGGTACTGCAAATTATTTTCCTGACCTGCATCCTTATTGCTTGCACTCTCAATAGAGGAAGAGAAGCTACCATATATGCTGTGTTAAATACTGCTCTTATGAATTACAAAGTCTGGGTTGGCTGCAGATGAAACTTGTTCTAATTTATGGTTATTCCCAGAAGTGAACAGGTCTGTAATACCTCATCCTGAGCTTCCATCAGTCAATGCCTAGTCAGGGAGGTAATGAGACAGTCATCTAACTATGGAAACACCCGAAATCCTTGCAGTCTCAAGTGAGCTGCAACCACTGCCATGCACTTCGGGAACACCCTGGGGGCTGAAGCTCTGTCAAGCACATCCAGTTGTCCTTGCCAAGAAAGGACAGAATGGATTGAACCGTGACCATCTGGAACTTTGTGTGTCGAACAGATTTGTTCACTACACTGAGATCTAGACCCCTGTTTTCTTTGGAATTAAAAAGAATCTTGAGTAAGCTCTAAATTCTATCTGGTCTGGTGGGACCTCTTGAAAGACTCTTTTTTCCTAGCAGCTTTTGGATTTTTAGTGCTGCTCCTTTCCTCTGATTGAGTGGAACATCGGAAATTTTTCTGCATAATGGAGAAGTACAGAAAAGGGAATTATATAACTTCTGGAAACAATTCTCTGCACCCAACTGCCTTTTGTTATACTTAGCCAGGCTCTCAGGTGCAGAGATAAGCTACCCCTGACTGCCTCCAAAGTTAGGCAATCAGACCTCCATTCAAGAGCGCTGAAAGGGTCTGTCAGAAAAAGAATCTCTAGACCCCCTGTTTTGCAGACATCCTCTGCCACGGGGTTGTTGTCTTCCATTATCGCTTCCCCCTCTACCTCAGGGGGAACTAACTCCACGTGTATCCTAGAAAGGACCCTGAGATCCTCTGAAACACATTTTTCAACCTCCACTTTGATTCCTGGAAAAGGTCCTTTGAGGGGTAGAAAAACACACCCCCCCCCCCACTGCAGAGAGGGTCTTTCCATCTTTCTTACACCTGGAGAGTGTGCCCTTTATTGTGGGACCAAATAAAGAAGGGCTAGCAGAGGGAGCACTGACAAACAATGACTTGAAGGGCTAAGAAAAATCACACAGGTATATCCAAGCATGCCACCTGATGGAAATGCCTAAACCCGCAGCCCTTGGCGCACCCTCTCCAGCATGTGAGATAAGCCTCATGGATGAATTACATATAGGCTATACGGTACCTAGACTGAGCCTCAGCAGTTCCAGTTCCAGAAAGAGATTTGGATAACTCTTTAATCAGATCTCTTTGTAGTTCAATAAAATGTGCTAAACAGTTAAGTCATCTAATTGCAAATGTCACTGAAGCATAAACACACTTCCCAAATCTGTCTATTAGAGGATGGCAAGTGGGACTCTGTTCAGTGAGTTCCATTTTTGTAGCCGCTAGCACAACCATGGCATCTACTGGAACACCTTTATTCCAATATTCCCAGCCTACTGTTGGAGCCAGAATGCTGTCGGATCTCTTACAGACTGGCTCAATAGTATCAGGTTCCTTCCATGGCCAGTTGGAGATTAAATCAATCAGTTCATCGTGTAGCAGCATAACCCAGGAGGTACACAGACCAGTACCAAATGCTTCCAGAAATATTGATTCCTCAGGAGAAGGGCCTTGGGAAGGCCAGCCACCCTTTTGATTTAGGATCTCAAGAATGTCTCCCAATGACACGTCATTGAGTGATGATACTGGGGACCCCCCCTCATCAAAATTAGTATCCTCATGATTCCTAAGGAGAGTTCAAGTGCCTCTATTTCCACTTTCTCTTCCTAGGGAATTCCTCGGTGGTGTGGTCTGGAGAGGTATCAGAAGAGATTAAAATACCCTGCTGGGGAGACTGGAAGCTTTGGGCTGGCTGTTCCTGTGGGGTAGCATGTTGAGGAAAACGGTGCAAAGTCATCTGAGAAGTAGAGGGTGGATCCAAGGGGGAAGAACACGTCTGACCTCCTGGATCAGAGAACACTCTCTTCACTACCTCAAAAGCATACCACTCCAGGTAAAAGGAAGCCAATGGAGCTGAGAAAGTGAGTTTCTGGCTTGTCATCTTCCTCCGCCCCACGCGCAATCCACAAGAAAACATGTTTCTGGCCTATTACTTCTCTATGCTCCAAGAACAGCCCAGTGGAGGTGGAAGTCAGAGCCAAGATGTCAAGTGCTGAAGCTCCGAGAGGAAGAGACTAGCATTGAAAACCTCAAAGTCAACACCATCCTCTTGGACCAGACAGGGAAGCTTCATCTCTGAAAGTCCTCTGGCTCCAAGGATATTGGATCCAATGCACTCAAAGCAATAGTTAGATCCAAAGATGATGTTCCCTTCGGATCAAACCAGATGACCTGGAATACTTGGATCTGAGGGCTCTAAAACCACAGGTTGAACTAGAGAAGGAGCTATAATCACTGGAGTGGTACATGAGTGGTACATGAATGGACTTCCTGACCTGAAGGAGTAGGCATGATGAGAACTCCCTTCTGAATTTGCTCCATGAAAAGTTTCCTCATCTTCCTTTCCACATCTGCTTCCGTGAGACTCCTGGAGAAATGACAGGATACCAGGGACGGCGATTTTGAGTGCTTCTCTAAAAAGGGACAGGGCACCCTACAAGGAACCAGATCCAGGCTTGGCAAATACATAGTCCTTGGTAAAGGCTTTGTATCTGAGGATGTTGCATCCAAAACATGTTTGGTCAGATCCAAGGATGTAGGATCCGATGTATGTGTGGTCAGATCAGACGTAGCTTTGGATCCAGTTTTTCTTTCATTCTTCCTGGTTCAGAAGAGGAACAGGCTGGAGAATCGGGCAGTCTAGACCTTTTTGATGAGTCTTTAGATCTATGTTTGGGGGACTGAACCCCAGCAATGGCTTCAAAAAAGAAGGCAGTAATCCTTTTAAAATCTGCTTTTTTTCCTGTCAGCTAAAGCTTGGGGAGTTGAACCCATGACAAATACTGCTGTCTTGTTTAAAGTGTTCTGGTCCTAAACAATACACACACAGATTGTGGCTTCAGACAAAGGCAACTTATGCCCACACTTGTCACACTTTTTAAAACCTGCTGGACCTTTCTCAGACATTTTTGTAGTTAAGAGAGAGGAGTTAAAGTAAACTTTTTTCTTTTTTTAATAGGTAGAAAGGAAAAGGAAAAAAATGACAGCAATGGTATTTAAGAACTAGAAGAAAAACTTGCATCTAAAGACAGAAAGGCAGAAATAGCTGAAAGATGGATCTTAACAGACGAGTAACAAAGGAAAGATTTTAGTAATTCACATAGATATTGAAGAACCACAGGAGCTTCAGCTTTTAAGGAGTCTCTGTGCCTTTAATGTCACTAAACAGAAAATCTATCCCATTTACCCAAATAAGATTTTCTAGCAGCAGTTTTCTTAGCCTCCTTTAATACCTGTTTGACATCCTTTCTCTGGGCCTGCGATCAAGGAAATTCAATCCTCACCACTGACACTGCTGGGGAATGTTCACTGTGAGAAAAATAGATGCACACAGTATTTTCAGAAGCAACTTACTGCACCAAGTACAGTTTCCCTTAAGAGCATACAGGGAATGCACACTCCAGTCCTGGGGCTGGGCTTTCCCTCCAGGGCCCTACTGAAAACTATACAGTTGAGTCCTTAGCAGGGTATTCCAAGCCAAGTCCTCGACCACCCTCTCTGTGAAACTAGTGCTCTCAGTGTTCCTGTTCAAAGTAACTGTCATACACAAAAACCAAAAATACCAAACAGTCACAAATAAAATAGCAAGATAGGCAAATGCAGCAACTGTAGAATGATGTTGTATAAAAAACACAGGAAATAGCGTAACCAACTATTTATTGCTGCTTTCGTCCGTAGACTTTAGCGTAACCAACTATTTATTGCCGCTTTCGTCCGTAGACTTCTTCAGAATGAACTCACAAACAACACTCATAGCTTAAATACATGTATAATTAACAACCCATATTAATTAAAATATATCAATTAAATTAAATTACTTAATTTTAAAGACATACATCCATATAAAACAAGAGACACTTCATAAAATGTGTAAACAAATCAAATCATTGTTTTTGTTTACCTTCAACTTTTGTTTTTTTAAAAAACATTTCATATTAATAGCATCATTAAGGCCGGGCGGATGGTCTGCCTTTAACTTTATCTGCCACTCTGCCTCCCTTTGTAATAACAAATTTTTAAAATCACCTTCCCTTAAATCCATACTACACACTTCTAAAACTGAAAATAAAAATTTGTTGAAAACTGCACATACCAAAGAATGTTTAAAGAGGGCATTATTGACGTCTTTAGTTTTAATTGAATATAAATGTTCTCTGATACGTGTTCTTAATTCCCTGGTTGTCATGCCTACATAAAATGCAGGACATGACAAACATTGTGCAATATAAACAACACCAGTACTTCGACAGTTAACATAACCTGGAACTGCAAATACTAACTCAGAAGAACATACTGAAATATATGGACCAACTGCTATGTATCTGCACATATTGCAATCATTGCAACAATGCATGCCCTTCTTAACTGATTTAATTTTAGCATTTTCAACCTTATGCTTACCTAAAATATGTTTTAAACTACTATCATTCCTTTGCACAAATGCTGGATGTTCACCTAAAATGTTGAACATTTCCCCATTTCCTCTAATAACTCGCCAATTTGTTTTGATAATATTTTTAATTTCCTTGCTATCAGAATTCATACCAAGTGTGCATATAATCTTATTATTCTGCAAAGTATTATTAATTTTAATACCACCTGTAGTAATATTATCTTCACTTAAATTTAATAATGGCCAAAAATCCTTTTTACGTCTACTGAGAACATTATTAGCTATTTCCTGTAATGTTGTTAATGGATAACCCCTACATACAAATAAAGATTTGATATACTCAAACTCATGTATGACTTCACACTCTTTTGATGTCATCCTACTGGCTCTAATAAACTGGCCTTTAGGAATATTTGAAATAATATGTGTGGGATGTCCACTTTTATAATGTAAATAACCATTATTAAAAGTGTTTTTTCTATGTATGGTACTATGCAACCTCATATCTTCTTGATCCCAACTTAAACAAACATCCAAGAAATCCACCTTATTGCCTTTCCCACCAATTACAAATTTTATATATGTTGATAAGGAATTGATATACCCAAGAAATATATCAGTATCAATGTCATTCTGATCTATAATGAAAAACAAATCATCTATAAAACGACAAACAAAAACTATTTTGAATTTACTTAACAATAATGGTAAAAACTGTTGTTCCCACATTGCCATAACCACATTGGCATATGCAGGAGCAGCTGGAGAACCCATTGCTGCTCCTTTGCATTGTCTATAATAAGTTTTACCAAATAGAAAAAAATTGTTTTCTAAAATTAATTCCAAAAATCTACAAATTAATGAAACAGTATTTGTGGAAAAACCTTTATAATACATAGTTAAATATTCCTGTACTGCCTCCATACCTTGAACTAGCGGTATACAGGTATACAATGACACTACATCTACTGTGAGCATTGTATGTTTGTTCGGATTGAACTTAAATGTGGAAAGAAATACATTTAATTTAGTCAAAAAGTGCCAAGAATCACGTATATAGGAACTCTCATTCGTAATAATTGGTCCCAATAATGCATCTATGACCAAAGCTAAACCTTCTGTAATTGAATGGGATGCAGACACTATCGGTCTAAAAGGTGGATCAAATACGCATTTATGACACTTAGGAATCCCGAAAAATACTCCAATGCGGGGATGGTCTATAACACAAAATTCATACAATTCAAGACTGATGTCCCCCTCCATTAAAGCTTCATATAAATATGAATGAATACTGCGCTGCCGTTTGTGAATTTCTGCTAACGAAATATTAACATATTCCTGTTCATTTTTTAAAAGTTTCAATAAACCTTCAGTATATGCTTCATTAGTCATTATTACTATATTATTGCCTTTATCACTTTTCATAAATCTGTATGCACCATTCAGGGATTTAAGCTTTTGTAAAGCTCTATTTTCTGCAACTGTCAAATTATGATAATATTTACGACTATTGCTTAACAATACATCAATGTCCTGTATACATAATTCTTCAAAGGTGGATAAAGTATGATGCAATTTAGGACAATACTTAGAAGGTTTACAAAACACTTTACTATTAAAAGTGATATCATGCAATAAAAAATGTAAGTTCAACTTTCGCACATATTTTTTAACATCCAGCACAGTCTTAACATAATTGGCTTTAGAATGAGGGACAAAATTCAACCCTAATTTCAGCACAGTTATTTCATCAGAGGAAAAAACATGATCAGTTAAATTGATGACACTAAACTGACTAGAGCTTGAATCTACATTTCGTCCCCCGATGAAAGGGAGTTCAAAAAAGTCTGACTTCTTGTTAATACAGTATTTGTTGAGTTTAAATGTTTTTTATTATGTACAACATTAGGCGCCTTAACTTGGTTGAATGTCTCTTCTTGATTAGGCCCCACTTTCAATTTATGAATGTCGGAACCATTGCCATTGATTTTATTAACTAGTTCAGAACCAGTGGCATTTTCATCATCCACAAATATGTTGTCCACATCTACAACTTCTTTATTGGTTTGAACTGACCTCCTGTTGTTACCGTGGACTGTATTAGTAGATGGAACCAACGGTGGAAAATGCTTATCATATGAACCAAACCATTCACTTTCCGTAACATCTTTTACTCCGGTATTGAAATTTGCACTTTTTGCACTCTTATATTGATCGACCCCCTTATATGTTCTGTTATATTTCTTTCCTGAAACTAAATTCCCAAAAACAGTGTTTGTTTCATAAGCCTGTAAGTCCCGCAACAACTTGTTTTGTTTTCTATTTATGTTTTCCTTGGTAGGTTGATCCAAATCTTGTATTAATTTGGAGAACAAATCACTAACACTATTGGTATCAAATTGTTTTTTAAAAAACAACTCTAAGCTGATAATTTCTTCCTTAATTGCTTCTAATTTTTTGTTGTTATTATCAACCAAAAACTTTAGAAAACTCAGTCCAGCATTGTTGAAAAACACAGTCAAAGTCTTAAAAAACGGGTCGCTTACTTGTACCCCATTCGGGCATTTAAAAAAGCGTAAGCCCTTTGGGATAATATTTAGCTCAATGCACCGTGCAAAATAACAGTTTTCATAATAGATAGAATTGTACCTTTGTAATAATTTAGTTAATTGCTCTCGTTTATCCGAAAAACCAAAATGCCATGGTGTATTCTTAGACGGAAGTACTTCTTGTCTACCAAACGACATAAACGGATTGTCTGCACGGTCGAAGAAATGTTTCACAGTCGCTCGACCAATGATGCCATGTTGATTCGTCTCTCCGTTACTGACGTCGTTGGTGATGCGTCGTTGCTTCTGCTCGCCATGAACCGAACCAGCTGTTACTCCATTCTTCTCAGTGCCAGACACATTGTCAAGGCAAATTACTGTGTCCAGCTCTTGAAACGATCCATCCGGACTGGATGATTTTGCAGTTTGGCTTTTCTTATTAGCATTAGCCACCAAGAACTGTAACGACCCTTTAATTTCAGTTAAAGCACTGATAAGCAAAGTACCTAGGTTAGCTTGCTCCGTAGACGGTGTAGGATATATACTCATATTCAATAACGAATCCTCTGCTGCTTCTGCCATGGTACACGTCAAACCAAAAACCAAAAATACCAAACAGTCACAAATAAAATAGCAAGATAGGCAAATGCAGCAACTGTAGAATGATGTTGTATAAAAAACACAGGAAATAGCGTAACCAACTATTTATTGCCGCTTTCGTCCGTAGACTTTAGCGTAACCAACTATTTATTGCCGCTTTCGTCCGTAGACTTCTTCAGAATGAACTCACAAACAACACTCATAGCTTAAATACATGTATAATTAACAACCCATATTAATTAAAATATATCAATTAAATTAAATTACTTAATTTTAAAGACATACATCCATATAAAACAAGAGACACTTCATAAAATGTATAAACAAATCAAATCATTGTTTTTGTTTACCTTCAACTTTTGGTTTTTTAAAAAACATTTCATATTAATAGCATCATTAAGGCCGGGCGGATGGTCTGCCTTTAACTTTATCTGCCACTCTGCCTCCCTTTGTAATAACAAATTTTTAAAATCACCTTCCCTTAAATCCATACTACACACTTCTAAAACTGAAAATAAAAATTTGTTGAAAACTGCACATACCAAAGAATGTTTAAAGAGGGCATGCTCCTGCATATGCCAATGTGGTTATGGCAATGTGGGAACAACAGTTTTTACCATTATTGTTAAGTAAATTCAAAATAGTTTTTGTTTGTCGTTTTATAGATGATTTGTTTTTCATTATAGATCAGAATGACATTGATACTGATATATTTCTTGGGTATATCAATTCCTTATCAACATATATAAAATTTGTAATTGGTGGGAAAGGCAATAAGGTGGATTTCTTGGATGTTTGTTTAAGTTGGGATCAAGAAGATATGAGGTTGCATAGTACCATACATAGAAAAAACACTTTTAATAATGGTTATTTACATTATAAAAGTGGACATCCCACATATTATTTCAAATATTCCTAAAGGCCAGTTTATTAGAGCCAGTAGGATGACATCAAAAGAGTGTGAAGTCATACATGAGTTTGATTATATCAAATCTTTATTTGTATGTAGGGGTTATCCATTAACAACATTACAGGAAATAGCTAATAATGTTCTCAGTAGACGTAAAAAGGATTTTTGGCCATTATTAAATTTAAGTGAAGATAATATTACTACAGGTGGTATTAAAATTAATAATACTTTGCAGAATAATAAGATTATATGCACACTTGGTATGAATTCTGATAGCAAGGAAATTAAAAATATTATCAAAACAAATTGGCGAGTTATTAGAGGAAATGCGGAAATGTTCAACATTTTAGGTGAACATCCAGCATTTGTGCAAAGGAATGATAGTAGTTTAAAACATATTTTAGGTAAGCATAAGGTTGAAAATGCTAAAATTAAATCAGTTAAGAAGGGCATGCATTGTTGCAATGATTGCAATATGTGCAGATACATAGCAGTTGGTCCATATATTTCAGTATGTTCTTCTGAGTTAGTATTTGCAGTTCCAGGTTATGTTAACTGTCGAAGTACTGGTGTTGTTTATATTGCACAATGTTTGTCATGTCCTGCATTTTATGTAGGCATGACAACCAGGGAATTAAGAACACGTATCAGAGAACATTTATATTCAATTAAAACTAAAGACGTCAATAATGCCCTCTTTAAACATTCTTTGGTATGTGCAGTTTTCAACAAATTTTTATTTTCAGTTTTAGAAGTGTGTAGTATGGATTTAAGGGAAGGTGATTTTAAAAATTTGTTATTACAAAGGGAGGCAGAGTGGCAGATAAAGTTAAAGGCAGACCATCCGCCCGGCCTTAATGATGCTATTAATATGAAATGTTTTTTAAAAAACCAAAAGTTGAAGGTAAACAAAAACAATGATTTGATTTGTTTACACATTTTATGAAGTGTCTCTTGTTTTATATGGATGTATGTCTTTAAAATTAAGTAATTTAATTTAATTGATATATTTTAATTAATATGGGTTGTTAATTATACATGTATTTAAGCTATGAGTGTTGTGAGTTCATTCTGAAGAAGTCTACGGACGAAAGCGGCAATAAATAGTTGGTTACGCTAAAGTCTACGGACGAAAGCGGCAATAAATAGTTGGTTACGCTATTTCCTGTGTTTTTTATACAACATCATTCTACAGTTGCTGCATTTGCCTATCTTGCTATTTTATTTGTAACTGTCATACACACTTTCTTTGAGATTTGATTTTCACACACACACACACCCACCTGGGACAGGGTGGGACAGCTAACCTGGTCTGCCACCTTCACCAAGACTATAAGGAAGATCTGCTGCCACCAGAACACCCAAAGACAGCTACTTTATGGCTCTTACCAGGGTACGCAATTACACTACACATACAAATGATAGTGTTTAACCAAGCAACAAGACTTTCAGGAATGTGGAGTCACAGTGCCACTAAATAAATGCAAGTGCTCTCAAACTTTAAATATTTTCTAAAAGACCAGCCACAATGAAAGGTTTAGATATTTCATAATAAATAATAAATGAAAATACTGCATATCTATTTACAACAAACAAAGGAGTTTCAAACATAGGAAATAAAATGCAACACCGATGGAAAGATTCAGACAGATATAGAAAAAAAAATTAGCTAATCTCACTATATTTTTCTAACTGACTGAAGAATTACTGTTCCCTAGTTATTAACTATAGCAAGACAAGATGAATGTGGATGAGTGTATTTGCAGGTCCAAAAACAGAGTGCAAATCTCACATCTCTCACTAGCATTCAAATACAATTTCAGTGCTGGCTACAGAATGACATCACATCTGGTCATCTGACTCTGTGGTTCCCACACTACCCTCTCCCTAGAAACTGAGCCAGGATCTGGCACTGATGTGTCACAACACACATATAGCATAGCACTTTAGCTAAGGCTTATTACAGCATCTGAAAATTGTAAAACAGTTCCAACACTTCCATCTGTCCTGCAGAAACTAACAGGTCATTCTCTGGCACCCCAGGATATCATTAGTTCACCACTAAGGAGAATAAAGCAGGATCCCAGACCAGGCTTTTCACAGACATTGCGTCTCTGGCTGCATTCAGAGCTGGTAGATAAAAACCTTTATGGCCTAAACTAAGTCATTTAATTTCAGGCTACTTTTCTTAAGGTTAGCTGTGCTGA